>NC_089692.1:9273003-9303003 GCF_031753505.1 Anomalospiza imberbis | reverse complement strand
CATTTATCCCAGCAGCTGGCTGCAGCAGCTGGATTAGCACAAAGCCTTGCTAGTCAATCTGCCAGCATCAGTGGTGTGAAACAGCTACCCCCTATACAGCTACCTCAGAGCAACCCTGGCAACACTCTAATTCCATCCAATAGTGGCTCTTCTCCAAATATTAACATATTGGCAGCAGCAGTTACAACACCGTCCTCAGAAAAAGTGGCTTCAACTATTGGTGGCTCACAGCTCACCAACCCACCAGTATCAGCATCATCCTCACCAGCTTTTGCAATAAGCAGTTTATTAAGTCCTGCATCTAATCCACTTCTACCTCAGCCCACCCCTAGTAACTCTGTTTTCTCCAGTCCCTTGTCCAATATTGGAACACCTGCAGAGGATTTAAACTCCTTGACTGCCTTGGCACAGCAAAGAAAAAGCAAGCCACCAAATGTAACTGCATTTGAAGCAAAAAGTAATTCAGATGAGGCATTCTTTAAACATAAATGCAGGTTCTGTGCTAAAGTGTTTGGGAGTGACAGTGCCTTGCAGATTCATTTGCGTTCTCACACTGGCGAGAGGCCATTTAAATGCAACATATGTGGAAACAGGTTCTCCACAAAGGGAAACTTAAAAGTCCACTTTCAGCGTCACAAAGAAAAATACCCTCATATTCAAATGAATCCATACCCAGTGCCAGAGCATTTGGACAATATTCCTACAAGCACGGGTATTCCTTATGGGATGTCTATACCACCAGAGAAACCTGTCACGAGCTGGCTGGACAGCAAGCCAGTCCTCTCCACCCTAACAACTTCTGTTGGCCTGCCACTCCCACCAACAATTCCAAGTTTGACCCCATTCATCAAAACTGAGGAGCCTCAGCCGATTCCCATTAGCCATCCTTCTGCTAGCCCTCCCTGCTCTGTCAAGAGTGACTCGGGAACAGCTGATCCCACATCAAAAATTTCCAATGGACTTTCTGATGAGGTAGAGGCTGGTGCGTTGCCTACCTCAAATGGCAAAACGGAAGAAAACCCTCAAAACACAAGCACCATCACTAACATGAGCAGCTCCGTGAGCTCCCCGGCAGCAGACTCGGGCTCCAGCGGTGTCGCCACTTTTACAAATCCACTGATGCCTCTTATGTCAGAGCAATTTAAGGCAAAGTTTCCATTTGGAGGACTATTGGATTCAACGCCAGCATCTGAAACGTCAAAATTGCAGCAACTTGTAGAAAACATTGACAAAAAGGCAACTGATCCTAACGAGTGCATCATTTGCCATCGGGTTCTCAGTTGCCAGAGCGCACTGAAAATGCATTATCGCACCCATACTGGAGAGAGGCCATTCAAATGTAAAATCTGTGGTCGTGCTTTCACTACTAAGGGCAACTTAAAGACTCACTACAGTGTCCATCGTGCCATGCCCCCGCTGAGAGTACAACATTCTTGCCCAATCTGCCAGAAAAAATTCACCAATGCCGTTGTGCTACAGCAGCATATCCGAATGCACATGGGAGGGCAGATCCCCAATACCCCGGTGACAGAAAACTATCCTGAGTCAATGGAATCAGATACGGGATCTTTTGATGATAAGAATTTTGATGATATAGACAACTTCTCAGATGAGAATATGGAAGACTGTCCTGACAGCAGCGTGCCAGATACACCTAAATCTGTGGATGCATCACAAGACAGCTTGTCTTCTTCCCCTCTGCCCCTGGAAATGTCAAGTATTGCTGCTCTGGAAAATCAGATGAAGATGATCAATGCCGGCCTTGCTGAACAACTTCAGGCAAGCCTGAAGTCAGTAGAAAATGGGTCAGTGGAAGGGGACGTTTTAACTAACGATTCATCGTCTGTCGGTGGTGATATGGAAAGCCAAAGTGCTGGAAGCCCTGCTGTCTCAGAGTCTACCTCTTCCATGCAGGCCTTGTCCCCATCCAACAGCACTAATGATTACCACAAGTCACCAAGTATTGAAGAGAAACCATTAAGAGCTTTACCAAGTGAGTTTGCCAACGGTTTGTCTCCAACCCCTGCTAACAGTGGTGCTTTGGACTTGACATCTAGTAACACTGATAAAATGATTAAAGAAGAGTCCCTGAGTATGCTCTTTCCTTTCAGAGATAGAGGTAAATTTAAAAACACTGCATGTGACATTTGTGGCAAAACATTTGCTTGTCAGAGTGCCTTGGACATTCATTACAGAAGTCATACCAAAGAGAGACCATTTATTTGCACAGTTTGCAATCGTGGCTTTTCTACGAAGGGTAATTTGAAGCAGCATATGTTGACACATCAGATGCGCGATCTACCATCACAGCTTTTTGAGCCCAACTCCAGTATCGGCCCCAGTCAGAACTCTTCGGTGATGCCCGCTAACACTCTGTCATCGCTCATAAAGACCGAGGTTAACGGCTTTGTGCATGGCTCTCCTCAGGACAGCAAAGAAGCACCCTCTGGTCTAGTTGCTTCGGGGCCACTGTCCTCTGCCACGTCCCCTGTGCTGCTCCCTGCTCTCCCCAGAAGAACTCCAAAACAGCACTACTGCAATACGTGTGGGAAAACGTTTTCTTCTTCCAGTGCTCTGCAGATCCATGAAAGGACGCACACTGGTGAGAAACCTTTTGCCTGCACTATATGTGGAAGAGCATTCACAACAAAAGGCAATCTGAAGGTACTTTTTCCTCTTACTGTCCTTTGGTTTAATTTTCTGCTTGCTGGGGGTTTTTGATTTTTGACACCTATTAATGTTGCAGCAGTGGTACCTTGGGGTGTTTGTGGTGTGACAGTGTGTTTAGCCAGCTCTAGTAGACCTAGATGGCCTCTTGTTGAGTGCTCATGTTGGCAGCAAGTCTGAGGCATGGGCTGTTTTGATTTAATTAAAATTCATCTACCAGCAAAGCTTGTCTATGCAGAGTGTGAAACAGAACAGCCAAATGATGGTAAGGAGTATTAATTAACAGAGAAATGCATTTTGCAACTCACATACCTCTTCAAGAAGAGAAAGGCTCTTGAATGTGATGTTTTTCATAAATACCATGTAAGATGAGTGTTTAAAAAAACTATTAACATAATTCTGGAAATAATAGGCATTACTTTAATTGATTATATAACTAACATTTCCTACTGATATGTGTTTGAAAAAGCAAATATACCCAAGTTTTAGAACACCAGTTGAGCACTTTACTGTGTACATTTTTCTGTTGACAGAGTATTTCTCTAGAGGTTGCTGCCAGTAATGTGAGATGAATAATTACTTTCAGGCCATTCTGTCTATACAGGAGGCTCTCCGATGAGCAATCAGTAAAGGATACTTTCTGCCTGTCTGAAAAGGACGTTTATAGGGTAAAGGGTGTCAAATACAATACTTACTATTGCAATGAAAGTGGACATAGCAATTCTAGCCCTGAAAGCAGCAATTGACAGAATAATGCAAAGTCATTATAAACTAAATACATGTAAAAAAAAAAAAAAGTAAGAAGCAATGCATTGTTCAGCAGGAGAGCAGGTTATTCTGGGTAATGGTGATGGGCTAACCCAGAAGCAGTGTGTTCTTCCGGAGCCCTGTATCCTCTATCTTTAATGCCATTCATTATGTAACAAGACTGGACATGTTCATGGACTCCTGCCTTCTCTCTGATCAGAAACAGTTTGAAATTCCTGTCAACCTCTATTTTTTGTGTGTTTGTTTCTTCCTTTCTTTCTTTCCAGGTTCACATGGGCACTCACATGTGGAACAGTACTCCTGCAAGACGAGGCAGACGACTTTCTGTAGATGGCCCCATGACATTCCTAGGAGGCAATCCTGTAAAGTTCCCAGAAATGTTTCAGAAGGATTTGGCTGCACGGTCAGGGAATGGAGATCCATCCAGCTTCTGGAACCAGTATGCAGCTGCACTCTCCAATGGCTTGGCCATGAAGACCAACGAGATCTCCGTCATCCAGAACGGGGGCATCCCTCCAGCACCGGGGGGCCTGGGCAACGGTGGCAGCTCTCCCATCAGTGGCTTGACAGGAAGCCTGGAGAAGCTCCAGAATTCAGAACCCAACGCACCTCTAGCTGGTCTGGAGAAAATGGCAAGCAATGAAAATGGGACTAACTTCCGTTTCACACGTTTCGTGGAAGACAACAAAGAAATTGTAACAAATTAGGAAAAAAACCTCCGTAAATAACATTCCTGCAAATAGTGCAACCTAGGGTTGCTTTTTGCAAGCTGCAGGCTACAACATTACAAAGACTTTGTTTTGTACCATGTTCTACTTCTAGAGTTCTAAGAGAGCTTATTTATTAGTGATATAACCTTGCTTTGCAAACAAATGCAAGCATTAACTTTGGTCTCCCGTATTTTGAACTAAATACTAATTGACTAGAGTGCTGTAAACTTGCTGTAACATTTATGGCAGTTGCAAGTCTGTTCTGCTAGGTGATCTTATTCTGGCATTAACTTATTTTCTATATCCATTTTAACACAAACTCTGGTATTGATGCGATGCCTCAGTGATGCATTAGATCTCTAATAAAAATCTGTATATAAATGTACACTTTGATCCTGCTGGAAACTTTATCAGCAAACACATTGTCTAATTTTTCCAGACAGAACTACGAAAAGGACTGAGAGAATATAGACTGAACAGTGTGGGTCCTTTACACAGCTCAGTTTTTGATTTTTATTATAAAATTAAAACTGCTTTAATTTTTGTAGGTTTAACATTTTCCGTTTTGAACTGTTATTTGTATTGTGCTTTTTACTTGAGTCGTCTTAAATGTTAATACATTTCTGTACAGTAATAAGCACGCGGATTATTAGAGAAGATACTGAAGTGTTGTTTTGGTAGTTGAAACTGAGACGTAACATTTTGCCTTGTAGGTATATTCATTTTAGAAAATGTGCTGGACTTTCACAATGCTGCTAAGTATGGCATCTTGAACAACTTCCGTGGACAACTGTAGATGCTCCTGTATATACAATAAGACATCACTTTCATTAAAATGTACATACGTTCCTTACAAGACCAAGTCCTACTCCTTGACCAAGGGAACAAGTATAGTGTTTGTTTATTTTGTATTAGGCATTGGGGGGGACAGGGGGAACCTTGGACTGTTACATGCACTTTCTCGGAAAGTTGAAAGGAAAAGAGGTCCAGTTTCTTTAACATTTAATACTTACTAACAGCAGAGATACTGTAATTTTACTCGAGTAATCAAATACATTTTTGCAACAGATAAAAAATTCGCTGTCTCTGTGTTTTTAAAGTGTACTTGTATTTAGTAATCACTTTGTATTATTTAGCCTTTCCCTTGGTTAACATGAACTGTCCAGGTTGTATGTGCGTGTTTATATCTGTAAGTATGGGTATACATATATGTATTGCATATTAATTGCTAGTATATTTTTCATATCCCCTAATAGTGAGAAATTTTTCCTTAACCATTCAACTCCTCCTTCTCATAAAATTGTAGATATTTTGGCATTTTTAATTTGTTTATTAAAAAAAATGCTGCTAGCAAAGACCTTATTGAGCCTAGGTAAGGTAATTATTTCCTTTGAAGGAAATAATTTATGATGTTTAAGGCTTGATTTGGTTCAAATGCTTTATATTTGATATTAATTTTATTTTATGAGATTGTATGTTTGTGGCATGCTTACGCTGCTATACCTGTGTTAAGATGTCCACTTGCAAGCCTTCAAATACTATGTGGGGTTTATAACTTGATTGTAAAAAACCATACCAAACAAAACCTAATTGCTTTGGCCTTGCACATGATTTGGTTTCCCTTAAAAACCTGCCATGATTATTAACCTCAATAGGAGTTTGTCAAACATAATTCAGTCCAATATTTTCACCCAGTAGAGTTTCATCTCTTTACATTACAATTTATGAAAAATAAATCAGATTGGCTGCCTTCAAATTATGCCTTCAAAGCCACCAACAGGCATAGCCAATCTTGTGTCCATGTGACTTTCTTTTTTTTTTTTTTTTTTTTTTTTTTAAACCATTCCAAAATTCAGGTGTTTTGTGTTACAGGATTATTTTTCAGGATCACTGTGGGGGGAGTTGCCCACCTTTTTAAACAAGAAGTGATCACTTAGCTCTTCCCATAGCCTGAGTTGCAAATTGGGCATTAGAGTAGAGAGGATTTACAACTGAAGAGCTGGAGTGAGAAATACTTTTCTTGAGGACTTTTCCCCTTCCTATGATTATGAATCCTGCATATTAACGCTGTAGTCTGGATACCTCTTGGACTTCATGTCTTTAGGACTTTTCCTGTTTGAATGTGATGATTCACCTGGTACATGATATGCATTTTTGTTAACATGTAAGTTGTACGCTAGAGCCAGCTGGCTTGTCAATGTGAATATTTAAGAATTTTAAGTCACCTTTTGGTCTCAGAAAAAGGTAAATTAAAAGAATTTTGATGATTTTATCAATGAAATACTAACTAATTCTCCTTTTAAACTGAATCGAGATGTGTGCAACAGAGAATTTGCCAGGGAAGGGTTAGCAGCCCCCAGCGCTCCGGGAGGGTTTCCTTTCCGCGGCTTGAGTTTCATTAGTGCCTTTATAACTTCAGCCCTCGGAGCCTCTTCCCAGGGGGAAGCGGAGTTTTAGGTTCCGAGGGAAGCCGCGCCCGGGGCAGGCGGACCCCGCACTCGCGAACCTTCCCGGGCACCCGGACGCTCCTGCCGGTGGGTAACGTACGTGCTTGGCATCATTCGGGGGATAACAAACAAACAAAAAACACCAGAAAAAAAAAAAAAAAGGAGCGATTTTCTTTCTTGTACCTTGGGGCTTCCCCCCCACCCCGGTCCCTTCCGTGAGCGGACCCTGCGCGCACACCGGGCTCAGCTGAGGGGCCGCGGGCACCCAGGAGGGGCTCCCCCAGCCCAGCCGCACCCGCCGGGGGCGACAGACCCTTTTATCCCCCAGCCCTTCCGAAGCGTTTCCCTGCGGTGCTGGCGGCTGCGGCGGGCGAGGCTCCCCGGGACAGCCTGCCGGCCCCTGAGCCCGGCAGGGCGGCGGTTCCCGGTGGGCCGGGGCGCTGCCCCGCCGTGCTGCTGCTTCGCTCCGCGCTGCCCTCGCTGCTGTCGGCGGAGGTGGGTGCTAGCGGGAGGAGCGGCCAGCGCCCCGTGCGTCCATCCCGCTGTGCCGGGCTGAGGGAGAGAGCCCGGGCCGTGCCGGGCCGAGCCATGGGTGCCCGGGCCGTGCCGGGCCGAGCCATGGGTGCCCGGGCCGTGCCGGGCCGAGCCATGGGTGCCCGGGCCGTGCCGGGCCGAGCCATGGGTGCCCGAGCTGTGCCGCCCGCTGTGCGGAAGGTGCCGGGCCGTTGTCCCCGCGCTGCGCTGGAGCCTTCCGTTCCCTTTCTCCTGCCAGCCCCGAGCAGGGCTGGGGCCAGCCCGCTGCAGAGGCCGGGAGCATCGTCCCTGTGCCCGCAGGGTGCGGGGCCAGAGGCGGCTCGGGGCTCCCCGCCCCGTCAGGCGGAGCACCCAGCTGGCCTCCTACAAGGGGAAGCGGGGGAGGGGGATCAGGGAAGGGGGAATAACTTGCTCTGGAAACGCGGAATTTTAAATTTCCCGTTACTCAACACAAGACCGTGGGGACCGGGGGAAGTTACCTCTCCCCAGAGCTGCCCTGGCAAGCGCACAAAGGTGCCCGCATCGCCTCGCAGCTGGGAGCCGCGCTACCTCGTTGCAATTACCCAGCGCAGCGTTTCTTATTCACAGACACTGAATTAATCTTTATTCAAGAGCAGAATTTTTTTCTTTACGGTTTTGTTTTCACGACCTCATTTTTCTCATTAGCAACAAAGTTTTCTTTCCCCCCTCACCCTTCCCCCCCCGTCTCGCCCATCGCAATTTTATCATCCATTAAAATAAAGCACAGTGGGGTGGGTTGGTATTCTCTTTTTCTTTCTCTTAAGCGCCAGCGATCGTTCAACGCAATCATTTAATCATCCCGAGTAATTTTCTTCACCCAGAAACAGACGTGATTTATTTAAAAATTGGGCTAATGGCGTGCGAAACTTCCCGACTCGGAAACAGCCCGCGGCGGAGCGGCAGGACGGTGCTGGCCGGGCACCGCCCCTCCCGCCGGGCACCGCTGCCAGCAGCTGGCCCGGGGAATTTGGGGCGTCCCCGAGCGCCGCGGCGGGGCGAGGACGCGGTGCCCGGCGGCGGAGCAACCTGGCGGGGGCTCGCTGCACCTTCACGGGCACACCGGGCAGACGGAGGGAAGGGCTTGTCAAACGGAGCCGCGATACCGGCGGAGTGGAGAGACGATCGGGGCAGCACGCGGGGAGGGCAGGAATGAGGTTTCCCTATTGGCCAGGCAGGCGTGAGAAGGGAGAGGAAGCAGCAAATTGCCCGGTTTATTTCGTGTGCTGATGACGACCAAATCCTAAACCCTTTTCTCAGGGAAAAGTCTGTTGAATTTCAGTGTTTCTTCCTAGGCTGGGCTTTGGTTTGAGACTTAGGGACAGGTTGTAAGCCCTCCCAGTTGCAGTAGGCAACAAATGCCTCGGTTTGTTCCTGCTTTGTGAAGAATATTTGCTGACCATCAAAATGCAAAGGCTGCTTCTTGTTTTGACCATTTCTTTGGGGCGTGCTTCCTGCTTTTGAAAGTCCTGAAGTCACAATTTACGTGGCTGTATTTGCGTGAGGCCAGTTTTACTTGGCAGCAGAAGGTGTGACTGTAGCACGACATTTCATTTTTGCTGTCTCCTTGCCAGTGTTCCATAGCTCTGCAGGTTTGTTTCCCTGTCAGTGTTCAGTAGTTCTCCAGGCTTGTTCCTTTTTGGTTGGGGTTTGTTTGGGGTTTTTTCCCAATCAAAACAACTTTTAAAAATTTGTTTTCCTTCACTTATGCATATGAGTTGACAGAAGTTAAAATAATGTTTTGCAAATAAGTAGGTACAGTTATTTATACAAGCTGGAAGCAATATGTCTGTTAACTGCCAAGCTGAAATTGACTTAAAGATTTCACCTACAACACAGGCTGTTATATAAATATGTATCTCTAGACAAAACATTGAGGAGTAGAAGCTTGGAAATACAATTCTTAATATGAAAGAACAGGAAGAATTGGAAAGTATGGGGCTTCAGCTGAGAACAGAGTTACTGACAGCTGTGCCTATGATTTTCTGATTTGATATTTCTGGATTTTACATCCAGGATACAGTTAATATTGGAATGGTTACCCTGAGCAAGTCCCTGTGTCACTTTGACAGTGGCTTAGGAGATGCCTGGAAGATGGTGGTTGCTTTGTGATTCCTTCCTGGGAAGATCTTGTTCCAGGGATATGGGATACCAGGATGCCCTGAACAACATCCAGTAACTGAAATGTTTTACAGGTAATAAGGTGTAGGAATGATAGTGATTAAAATGACATTTCTGTATTATTATTTGTCCTACCACAAATCTCTTCAGTTTCCATTTTCTCTTCTGTTTTAATTTAGACATGTATTTTTTAATCCACAAGCTAAAATTCTTAAGAGGAAAAATTTCTCAATGATATGAGAAGGGGAGCGAAAAAAGTGAAAAAAGGAGAGTAGGAAAGAGGAATTTTCTTCAGTGCATAAGTCTGTCTAGCACTGCAGGAGCTGGTGAGGAACACGCCTGTGAGGGTTGCAGTCATTCTGTGCAATGCTCTGTGTGGAGAGCGAGGCCAGTATCTCAGAGCATGCAGTACACTTGTGGGAGCACCCACTGGAGACATGCAAAGAAAGTGATGCCAGTTTTCTTTTTATAGCAAATAATTAGTTAACCCAAGTTGCAAGCTCTTTTGAACTTTCCGAAGTTACTGTCACTTCTGGAAGGAACTTTAAAATCAGGTGAGATGGGCACCAAAACCATGTCCATGCCCGTGTTGTACCTGGTCACCTCTGCTAATAAGGAAGATTCTCTCTGGAAAGATCAGCCCTGAAACTCCTGGTGTCATTTCATTTCAAAAGTAAGAAGTCTCTCCATGTTAGCAGACATTCACATCATCTGTACAGACAGCTCTCTTGACCAGCACGGTGCTGAAGTTCAAAGGTCTATTTTCATTATTTAAAGGTCTTAAAAATGCAGCATCACAGTGTCAGGTGGGTGTAGCAGAAGCCCTGAAGCACCTGGCATCAGGTGGTGCAACATGAGACCTATTTAGAATTGAATATGGAAAGCAAAAAATGGAGTGATCTGGCACACTATAATGGATTTAACCCCGCTCATCACTAACAAAAACATTTCTTTGTTTTTCCTCATCTTTTTTTTAAAAATTATTCCAAAGTGAAGGCAGTGAGACTAATTGGATGAATGATGTAAAGAATTTTTTCAAAGCACTGCCTGTTTTGAAAATAAGCTTTTTCTAGCAGTGAAAAATTCTGAGTTGCTTTACTTTTGTCAGGATTTTAAAATGTCAGTTAATACATAGTGAAGCTAACATTTGTTTCATATGTACAATAACTAAGTGGACAATCATGTTCAGTACTAAATGTGCATTCACATGAACCCTGTCTTTCTGGTGCTTAGAGGATCCAAAGAAATTATGTAGAGAAAGGCAGAACAGATTTCAGAGGTTTATGTGTGTATTTACTTGTCTAGGCTGAGTACTGAGTGATCTCAGCACCTTGTGTCAGAGCTGCTGCTGAGAAGAGGGCTGGCTGTGGTGTTAAATCAGCAGTTAGCTCAGCTGTGGGGAACCCCCAGCACCAGCACAGACCTCTGGTGCTGATACACACAAACCAACCTTACCCCCTGCAAGTCAGCTGAACTTATTTTGGCTTCTAGCACTGAAGAGTGCCTGAGTCCTGCACAGACAATTTTTGTAATCCTGGATGTGGCTGTTTAAGATGTTACTTTCTTTCCCTTTCAGTCCAGATGTTTATTCCTGTCCACTGAGATTTCTCCTGCTTCCATATTTGAATGGGTGAAATAGATCTCATAAGCACTCTTCATTCATATCAGCACAAGGTCTGAGGGAGTTCTTACTCCCTCAGATAGGGAGATAGGAAAGAGTCTAAAATGTGCTGGGCAGGTTTGCAAAGCTTAAGGAGACCATTTTACAAAAGGAGGTTGAGCTTATATATCAGTGAGTCAGGCAGAAAAGAATTCATAAAGCTATGGCTTGTTTGAGCCAGAATTTCACGAGGTGTTACCTTCCAAACCGAACCTCCTAGAGGGACAACTGCCTACAAAATAGTCTTAGCTTAAAATGCCACTGAAGTATGTCTAAATTTATACTGAAGTGGGGGGAGAACACTCCATAATCTGTCCTGTTGTTACAGAGCACAGCAGTGGCAGCTTAAAACACTGTGGCTATTACTTCAGAGTCTCCTTACTGACATCAGACAGGCACCTAGAGTCGCTTTTCCTGCATGACCTATACAAAAAGTAGACTGGGCCCCTGTGTTCTCTCCTGGATCTTAAGAAGTTATTAAACCAATTCCTTCTTTTGAAAGCTGCATGCATTCACGCTGGCATCCTCAATAAAGCTGGGACACAAACAAAAAAGCAAACAAACCAGTCACAGTAGCATTCAATGCACTTAAACTTGGAGGAAATGAAAATCAATATTTGTCAAATGGAGGGAAAAGGTAAAATGGACTGAGGAAAAATGTCTGGCTTTCTTAAAAGCCATTAGTGAAAATGAAAAGTTAACAACAATACTGGAATCTAATTCCCGCATCGGTGCTGCTGAACCTGTGGTTTTGTTGTTTTCACTCTCTAAGGATGCACTAGCATGATGCACACATATTCCTTTATTGTTAGCACTGCTGAATGGAAATTATTACATTTTAATTATGAGTGATTCGGAACCTTGGAGGCTTATCTAGATGTTTTGCTTGTGGCTAAAATGCAAGGGGATAATTTAGGAAATGGAAGTTTCATCTCTGGTTCAGGGCACATGTGGCCTCAGCCAGTTGCTCCAATCTTCTGATGTGTTTTGTCAAATGACACTAACAACAGTTCCTTACCTTTAATTTTGCTTATTTGGGGTAATCAGATAGGAAACCTTTCACTGGTCTTTTACAATGTGTGTATATCATACATGGCTACTCTCTGGGAACATAAATGGTTCTAAAACAGCCAACACACAGTATTTTGCATTTCAGCATCTACTGGAACATCTGGAAGTGCTCTGCTGGTACCTCAGTACGTTATTTGTCACTTATTAGATGAAGCTCAAAAGTTATGCCTGTATTATAGAAACTTACATTTTCACTGTATTTGTATAATCAAATCATCAGATTTTGCAGAAGGTCTCAAGAGACACTGTGTTTTTGCTCAACTATTGGATGTAGCCATGATCTTTTAAAATTTTCCATGTAGACAAGATGTCCCTTTCTTGGGAACAGTACAGGGAAATATTGATTCCATTGCTGCCTTACAAGCAAGTACCCAGAGCTGATTTCCAGTTCTGTGATATTTATCAGAGATAACAGATTCAAGTAATCAGTTCTCTTTTTATATTTCTCATATATTTAAGAAATGGTAAGAAAAAGTAGGTTGAATTGTAAAGGTCATATTTAATCAAAAGAAAAACGCTGGGTAATATACAGGGTGGTAGTTCACACTTGTTGCCTTAGTGACCTTCTGGTTTGTTTGAGGGTAGTGTCTGAGGCAGGATGATATGAAAGAGCTCATGGCCAGTGTGGTGTAGTGGAGAGTGAACTGAAATAAACTGTGCAAATTGGAGTCCTGTAGCTGGTGCTTTTGGTGCAAGTCTCTAATATTTTCTTATGCTCTACTACTCATCTTGAAGGACTTACTTTTTAGTTGAAAATTAGATATTGACAACATTAACAACAAGAATTGTGCTATTCCAGTTGTGCTATTCCAATTTATATAATGCTCCATTTAAACCATCCCAAAGAATCATGATTTTTAGAATGTGGTACCCTGTCTAATAATCAAGCTGTTAAAATGTGTTGACACAAAGTCACTTAAAATCATGGCCCTAGCCCATGATAGTGGACAGTTACCAGCTGACATCCTAGACAAACACACTGAGATCATCCTAATGCCTTCTGCCCTTCTGGACAGCAGTTTTCCCACAAAAAGTAATGATATTATTATTTTTTAATGTTACCAAAGGAAATAAATGAGTCAGTGTGTGATTAGTTTCTATGTGTACAAGTGGCAGGGGCAATGTGCAGATGGAGCCAGGACATTGTCAGGTACTCCTAGCTGACATGGGATGTGACTGGGGGTTGTAGAGGGTCAGATCCAGGCTGCTGCATTTCTAAATAACATTTTGGGGAGATTCGACCTTAAGCAAACAAAATTTTGATACAGCTGGTTACTGTAGAAGGCTCTGAAGTAGCAGGGAGCCCTGTGATGATGTGATTTGTCTCTCTGCAGGATTAGTAGTTGTCTCTCATCTTCCACCCCCTCCTTTCTTTCTCTCTCAGGGGTTAAGGCTCTGTGTAATGTTGACAGTTACTGGAAAAGGTTCTATCAACAGTAGAGCTGGTGAAAGACAAGACTATTTATAGAAAACAATAAAGTAAAAATAAGTGTAACATTAAATATCAGTAGCTACCAGCTATAACACCTTTTCTCCTCCTCCTGTTAAGGAATAAAATCAAAGCATAATTTGGAAAGGCTCCTTGCTGGAATTGGAGGAGCTGGTTCATTCTGCATGCCAAAGGGAAGTTGAGATGTTCATTTACAGGATGGCATTTCCTCAGCTTCTGTAGAACCATTCCCTAGCTGGGATTAGAAGCTCACATGCTGTAGGAAGTGAGATTTTTCTGCTGGGGGGATAAAACCGAGCTTTTGTTTTCTCATGGGGAGCAGACATCTAGAGTGTTCCCAGTGCCACCATAACTGTCTAAAATGATGGGATGGACATGCATCATGGTCTGTGCCTCATACTGAGGCACATTAAAATGGCTCAGTCTGCCCTGTAATGTTCATATATAAGAAGTGATATGCAGAAAAGAGTTTGGCTACAGCAGGGGCAGCTATGGAGTTGTTTTGGATGAGTTTGTCCTAAATCAGGGACCTTGTTTCTCTTCAGCAAATCAGATGTACAGAAGTCTCAGGTTCTGGTCTGTAGTCCTCTCTTCCCAGAGCCCAGGTTGGACTCTGTTGAATATTATGCATTTTCTCTTTTGGAGGAAATAGTTAAAGGAATCTGCACAAGTCTTAAAAACTGCTTTTAGTTCCCTCCACCCTCCATCAATTGATTTGATATATAGTTTTCTTCTTTATTTCATTTTGAAATACTTGTGTGGAGATAGCACTGTCCTTTTAAATGAACTAATTTCAGGAGGGGAAGCTTTTGCTGTCTTCTGATTACATTACAAACAGAGCTTGGCAGATTTGGGGGTTTATTTTTGAGGAGGGTGAGAGTGCAGTGGCTATGAGTAGCTGCTGAGCCTTTGGCTAGTCTCATTTAGTTACTGTTCAATCTCTTTTCCTTCTGTTCTTTATTGTTTCTAGGTATTTATAGTTGATTTTCCTTGAGAAAAATAGCAATACCATTATTGTTTGTCAGCATCAAAATACTTTTAAGTACCAGATTTCTCTGAATTCACTTGCAGACCAATAACCCCAACTAAAAAAAAAAAAAATAGAGAGTTCTAGAGGACTTTGTTTCAGCAGAGGGAGTGTTGTTTCCAGACGAGTTTATGTAACTGCTGAAAATCTGGACAAGTCACTGCAAAAGACTGGAAATTGAGAGTTAAACTATTTATTAGTGGTCAAATGCTGCTAACCAAATTTAGTCTTTATAAAATCAGAAATGTTACCTCTTTCTGGTTCAGCAGTAAACCTACAGTGACTCATCAGGGTGATGTTGTGGCTTTTTCCCTGGCTATTGTGGAGCACATTATTGATCAAACTGTGAAATAATACAACAGCTGAAGCTCAGGTAGCAAATATGCATTGGATTGATCTCCTTTTACAAAGCCTCCTGTATCCCAGCATTATTTATGGCAGAAGGATCAAGTCTGGAAAATAACTGATAAATACTACCTTGTGGCACCTGTTTAAGTGATGGGATGGAAAACACTCCCTAGTTTGTTAACTTTAAGTATTGGGAGCAGAAGCGTTGTGCCCATAATAATATTATGATTCATACAAACAACTTTTCAACCAACTCGATATATTTCATTACCTCCTTTTCAGCAGAAGTATTGATTTTTGTTTTGTGGTTTTATAACACAATTTCAAGGCTGTTGTAGTTTAATGAGCCATGTTTTTATGATGTTTAAAAAGATTTGAAGCATTTGTTGAAATAAATATTATGGATTGCCCAGCTCTTGTCACCTCTTCTTTCTCTCTGCGCTTAGTATCGGCCCAGCATAAGAATGAATAGGGCAGGCAGCTCTGTGGCTTTTTGTGCTTTTTGTGTTTGAGATCAAAGTGCTGCTGGAGAACAATAGCAGGCCACGCTTCTGTGTCCGTGACCACACACAGCAGCACCTGCAGAGCACTAAAATGTCATTGTTGCTTCTGCAGTTTGAGCACAGAGGAAGCACCACTGAGGTGGCAGATGATTCTAATAATACTTGATGTGAATTGATGGGGAAGGAGGACCATAACACAGAGGGCTTTTTATTATAAGCCATGACTTCCCAAGCTGTGAACAACAGAATACTGCACCTGTGGACTTTCTTCCAATCAGCCATTATGGAAAGTGACAGATTTTATTAACTTAAGGAAAAAAATTTTCAGCATGGGAAAGTTGTAGTTTATTTTAGAGACATGAAGAAAAAAAGCAAGTGATATATTACAGATTTCCCACTACTCATACTTTTCTGGTGTGCACTGTGTTTTTAATGTGCTATAATAGAATCACGGGCATTATTAGAAAGATTTCATATTTTCTTGTCTTTTTAAGGTAAAACAATATCTATGGGATTTTTTTCACTTTTACCCATTGCTTCATGTCTTATGTTAGATGAATAATGGAATTGACAAGAGAATAAATCTATTGGTTATATAAAAATAATTTGAAGAGTTATATAGGATAGCTGAAGTTGGGTAGAAAAGAAAATTGTGTAGAAGAAGCCCTCAACTTGTTCAAATAGAAGTAATTTATACTGGTCAGTGTCTGTTCAGTCAATTTCTCCCTCATGCATCCATCTTTGGGAAGGTTCTGGGAGGGCAGGAGCTGTGGGGGCTGCAGGACTGTGCTGTTGTCAAAGGCATGTGCAGGTAAATGGAGCTGGCATGCATCTTTTCAATGCAGAGTTTATGTTCAACTCCAAACAGGTCAGGTTATCAGTTTTATTTACAACAGCTATGTACCACTGCTGGAAGACTTCTTTTAATATTTCGGGGATTATGACAATATATCAGCCTGGGTTTTAGAAAGAAATAGAAGAGCATCAGTATTTGTTTCTTCGGGTGTCTGTTCTGTGCCCTGGTTGTAAAACAGAGATTCTGCAAAAGTTGGAAACACTATATGGCTGGTGGTCAAATATCAGACTGGTTCCTACCTATACCATAAATTACCTAAGTGCAGGGTCTGATTTACTTAGAATTCTTTTATTTCTCAGAGTATGTGTCCACGTTCTGACTTTATTAGGCTGCAGTGATTTTGCTAGCCATAGACACAAGCCTCTGGTAGCCATATGAATCCAGCCACACCAAAATTTTTGTGTAGGTGCAATTAATATACTGATCATATAATTCAGGTTACCTTAAAAACAGAACACACATAAAAAAGGAAGTCATTATGAGCATTTTATTATCTTCATATGCATGCAGTTATTACTACAGTCAGTTTTGAAGGAATCAGAAGTTGTAATTCATGTAAAATTAATGGCAAAAAGTTGACAAATCAAGCATAAAGTCAATTGGATCATAATTATTGGCTAAAAGCATAGTAGTTTCTGGTGATTCTTTTTGTTCTAAAAATAATCCCTGAAAGAACTGAAAATCATTTTGCAGGAAACCCTTAAGTAAAGTGGTCATGCAGAGTAGTTGGTAGAACATTACACTTTTCATTTGCACAGATGGTAAGCTTGGCCTTAGATTTAATCAGGGGGTGACAGACAGGTAGTGCTGTTGTATATTTTGCATGAAAACTTCTTATCAGAGAGACAGACAGTGTTTCATTCAATAGCCTGTGTACCAAGCAAGAGAAGCATTTGCTAGATATTCTTATTATCCTTACTATTACTTTAACTTACTTTAGCTACTACTGGAGTTAATACATACAAGAAAACTGCTGATTTATTTAGTCAAGTGCAAAACCTTTGTTTTGGTTTATTCTTTTCTTCTCCTCCTCTTTTTTGGCAATGCAAATAGCAATCCGGAACACCCAGAAATGTGTCTGTGATTAAACCTGTAAGCAAATAAATGCCTTAACAATTCGGGATTCATGGATCTCTGGCCATATTCTTTTTAGCTAACTTTTTAGATAAGATTTTGATATCATTTTTTCCCTTTCCCTTCCCAAAACCTAATACCTGGTAACCTAAGCAAATACAATCTGTTTCAGAAGAGAGATTCAAGCAAGCACAACCACTGGTGTGTTTTAATGTCACTGCAGAGATTATGTTACCTTCCTGGAAACAAAATCTTTTTTTCTCCCCTTCAAATGGAAGTCCCCTGATACCCTTGTCAGGGACCATTTGTTATGGAGAGTTTTGTAAAGCAATCAAAATTAATTCACAGTGATCTTTTCACCCAGAACCTCCAGCTTCAAATAATGGGCTTTCTCAACAGGTGCTCATTGTGGCAGTTTGACTCCAACTTGCCAGACTGAAGAGTTTTTTCTTTGGCCATATTTAAGAATAAAATCCTGAGCTTGTAATTTACTAATCTTAAACAGCTGCCCAGGAAGGCACACCTGCTTAAAGGAAGTATTTCTTGTGTCTTTGAGATCTAAAACCTAAGGATGTTTTCATGTTTGCCTATTTTCTTACTTCATAAAAATCTCATGTACAAGTCGCTAGAAAACTTGTCCAACAACAATGCCACATAATATCACAGTCTTATTAGGATTCTACTTGTGCTGATTGTTCTTGCAGAGGGTCAAAATTCCCCCTGAAGAAAAACAAGTTACTTTGATTTTTTTTTCTTTCTCCTGATTTAGGGTTTGTCATAGGTTTCATTGTGAAATAAAATAAAACAACTGTTTTAAAGGTGGCACTAATAAGCTGTACTCATTGTGAGCATTGAGAACTTTGACAAATGTTTGCTAATCTCTTGCAGGTACTGTTTAAATATGTTTCATATGAGCTGCAAAAGCAGAAGTCTACTTTTTATAAAATATTTATTGAATGTCCTGGGTGGGAAGGGAAATAATTTGGTTCAGTAAAACAGAATGTATCGTTAGAAATACCTGAGCTGATGCTAATAGAAGTATATCATATTTTCATTTCCTTAACTGTACACAGGCAGGTAGGTAAGCACTGAAGTATTTTGCCAGTAGAAAGGCACCCTATGGAGTGTAAAGCCATCCTGGTCAAAGCACATTTACACTGTTATAATTGTAGTAAGAGATACTGTTGTAACATCTGCTGTTTAAAAAGCTGATTAACTTATAACCATGCCCAAAATACTGCACTAGTTGGAGATGTACAGAAGAATATTTTCAGCTGGCTTTACCATACTGGATATAACTCAGGATGAGAACTTCTGGGGACATCAGTGTAGGATTCAGAACACACGAAGGAGGAAAAAAGGGAATTAAAGACTCAGTTAAGAATATCCAGGAAATGTTTGCCTCTGTGTAGCTGTTATTAGTAATTGATTGTGTTGCTGATAATGCTGCAGTAGATTGAAACTGAGGCCTTTGGCAGTGCCCCCGTTTCAGAAAGCGAGAGGTCATTCATGCCCTTTATTGAGCCAGGTACCTGCAGCACCGGGAGCCTCCCCCAAGGCACCCACATGTGACACTGCCCAAAACAAAGACACACGAGAGGCTTTGTAGAGCCTTTAGCACAAGTGTTTGATGGAATGATACAGGAAAAACAGCTTGTAAGGAGAAAGGAAAAGAAGTAAAAAACCATCAGTCAGAACCACATGAACACTAGTTCAAGCTTTACTTGAGAGAAGTGCCAAAACGTTTTAAGTTGAATGCTGAGAAAAGAAAGCTTAGAATTAAGAGAAAAGAAACCATCTCCAGCTGTCTAATTCCTCTTATTTTCAGAGAAACAGCATGTTGTTGGTGCCAGAGAAGGAGCAGACTTTATCATCAATTTCTCCTAATGGAAAGAGTGCTCCCTACACATTAGCTTGCTGCTCCAGACAAAAGGGGGTGATATTGCATTTATTTAGGACTCTCAAAATATTCTATAAATGTAAGTATTGGACAACACTAATTCCCTTAAAGTAGATAAATACCATTTTAACTCCTCAGCAAAATAAGGGACTCTGCTAGTAAGGATTAGTTAAGCAGTTTGCCTAAATTCAGCAGTGACTTGGCCACAGAAATAAGAAGGGAATCCCAGCCCTGACTCCCCTCTTATTTGTGCTGGTTTAAACCAGATGTTAGCAAGACAAGACTCATGTCTCAGTGGCTGCAACACCTGATTCCTCAACACAATTATGAAAGTAGTCAGACTCCTTTCTGGAGCTCAGTGAAATACAGAAGTCCTGATGGTGGATTCCTTACTCCTGCTATGCAGTGTAGGTCACTAGTACATAAATGCTTGTGTGAAATCTGGAATATGGAAGTGTTTATAGTGTATCACCAATGAGCTGTAATCAGTTGGGCTGTAGAGAGACTTGACAAATGTCAAGTCAAATGTCTCTTGCTCATCTCATGCAGGTTCTGTTGCACTATTTAAATATGTTTCATATGACCAGCTCTTGCACTATCAAAAGCCAGTGCCTTCAGTGAAGTATGTCAGTCACTAGCCATGAGTATTTCCTAGTATCTTATGTTTATTACAACTTTTTAATGAGTTGTTGCAAGATTTTTTTAGTGTAGAAAGGGATTGTTTTAGGCTATCAAACTAAACACCAAAGCATTTATGCTGTTGTCTGTGTGAAGAAAATGTTACTAACCTGTGAAGCACATGAAACAATCCTGTTGAATTACATAAAGTATTTGTACCAATGGAGAATCATCCATTTACATTCGAGTTTTCAACTATACTGAGTAGGATTTTCATACTCCTAGCCTGGAAGCATACCCAGTAGATTTTGGAACCATGGAAGTGGGTGAATAAAGTGGAATAGTGCCTAAATGCTTATAGATAACTTATAGCAGCAGAGGAAATTACACTGTAGCATCACATCCATGTAGGATAATGGTAATTTGAAACCAAGTAACCTTTTTATAATCTCTTATCTTCCCATTTAAAAAATCATATTGCTGAAGGCTTAGAAATCAGCTAAAATGTAAGCAAACAATGCAATGGTTTCTTCCTTAAGCTGCTAGCACTTATGAGCTGTTAGATGCATGTATTTGATCCAATGGAATATTTAACTTCAATGCAGCTGACTAGTTTATTGGTGTTGATGGTGTAACTGATTACTTTGTTGCAATTTGAGATGTGAATAACCCAATGTCCTTATCTACTACCCTTACCCATTCTGAGGCTTGGGGAATGGAGAAGTTCTCTGCTGTCAAGTATTGCTGATATATAAGTGAAGGATATAACTCTCTATTTATATGTTTCTATATTCTATATGCTTCTTTTTCTCTCTCCTCTTGCAAAGTTTAAGCTATCATCTGGCTTTGAAACAAAACTTTTTTATTATTTCCTGGTGTTCCTTCTGGGCAGCTCTGGCACCCTCTCCTTTGCCGCGGCTTTGTGGCTGGGGCAGATGAGATGTGAGGATACCTCTGGCACTATGCAGGGTACCCAAACACTGCCCTGCAGTGTGCCAGCCCTCAGGGTGTGGCTGTGAGGATCCTCTCCTCTCCTCGTCTCTCCTCCCAGCCCTACACAGAGGAACCCCCTCAGGTCCCTGTCAGCAGCACAAGTGTTCACTACAGAGCACTTCTTTGCTCTGTAGTGCTCTTCTTCACACCCTTTCCCCCCGTAAGTGCATACATGTAAGCAAAAGAATAACTACCCTTAAAGATACAATTTATCCCATGAAGATTTTCCAGCATGTGAATTATGGTGCATTAAATTTAAGGCAATTGTGTTGACATAACCCTGCTCCGTTACTTGCATAAGTGAGAGGTTATTCTGTCAGATTCCTTGGATCTCATGAGCTGTGTTGGCTGTTTCTAAGCCTCCACTGGGTATGAGGTCATTTTGTTAAGGTAAGCATTCCCATGTTCCTGTGCAGTGGCAGCTGCCATGAATATGTGAGATCCTGGCAGGTAAGAGCCTTATAGGTAGGAATTCTTTTTGTAGAGCTTGTTTGTTTCTTGGGTTCTTATATTTCTGGTTTCTCTTCTTTAGCAACAATTCTGATGATTTAAGGACCTAGAATAATATGCTGCCCTTTCTTTAAATAATTATTTAAATTATTTATTTTACAGCTGTCAGAATATTCCAGGACCAAGGTGGTGAAATACAAGTACAATTAGAAAACAGCTGGGTTTTTTGTTTGGAAATGCACCTCTCAAATTTTGAAATAACTTTTTCTAACATATTAAATTGAGGGAATTAATTAGACTAGTACCCTGCCTAATATATGTTAGGAATAATAGTGTAGTGATGCTTACTTTGGTGAGAATATCTCATCTAAGTGCTTGAGATCTTAATGGTGATAAACAGAGATGTATTTAAATTTTCTGCCTCAGTTTTCCATGTGTTTAAATAATGTCCATAACTTCCTGCCAAGGGAATAACAGTGACTTGTGAAAAGGACCAAGTGTGCAGTAAGATGTAAATTAGGACATCTTCACTGAAGTCAGACATAACTGAGAACCTGAGCCAAAATATATATTTGTATAGGATGCTTTGTGTGCCTTGGGTGGAGCAAGTGTTTGCACCTGATCTACAGAAGGCCCTTCTAAGTGAAGACTTTTGATCTTTAGAAGTGTAGAGGTAGAAGCAATGTTAAACATGTGACAGACAATTGCATGAATATTTTGGAAATTAGGCTGAAGTAAAAAAAAAAAAAACAAAAAAACCCAGAGGTTTTAGGGTACTGCCTTACAAAGAAGTTTGTTTTCCTTTTCACTTTTCTGTAAAATACAGCAGTGTAGTCAAGTAAAATGTTTGCAAAATGCCTTGTGGAAGTCTGATAGCACAAGGCTCTTTGCAATGGCAGAGAAGGGAGGCAAAGAACAGTGTCTCTTGTGTGACTACATTACAATAAGACAGTCAATGACATTGTAATTCCTAGGAATCTTTTCTCCAAATGATGCAAAAAAGTGATTGTCTAGAAAGAAATCAACAACTTGTCTGTTTCTTAACAGAGCAGCTATGTTGCTTTCCTTCCTTTTCGTTAGGGTTGCTTAATCTTGTCTTTCAGTGTGTGTAGGGTGTGTGAGCCTGGTCGGGATTCATGGGGAAGAGCTGGGCTTTTGCAAAGGTAGATGGAGTAGTGCTGAACATTCCTCTCTGTGGGACATAGCAGGACTGAAACGCAAAGTGTGTGTATTACATGGTACGTGATTTTAAAATATGAATTTCATGCTCCAGACAGTGCAGTGATCATGGTTGTGCCACATAAGCCACTTTTATTGTGTCATTGTAGAGGCTGATTTATTAGCTCAGGTTGTTGAAGGTCATTTATTGCAAGTCCACTATAAAATGGCAGGTGTAGTTTCTGGGGTTTGTTTTTTCTCTTACCTGTTTTTACATCCCAATATCCTTAGGTTTATATTTTAGCTGTTTTCCCCCTTGGCTGAGGTAGAGTTGCCTTCCTGTGTTTCAGTTTTCTGAGATACTTATAACTACCTCTCCTGCAAAGGGAGAGTAATGAGAAGGAGCAGAGGCTGTCCTGTAATAACTCCATGAACCACTGGATGGTGTTTGAGGCAGTCTGAGCTCCTGGGTGAAGTCTCTCTGCCCCAAATCAATGAACAGTTTGTTGTGCAACTGAGCTGAACCAGGCCATTTTAGTCACCCAACATGAAACTTTCTGTTCTTCGTGTTTATTTAAGACTGTTGAATTTAGAAATGTTCAGAAAGAATAAATATGCTCAAATGTGATTGTTCCAGGATGATAAATGGAAGATTCCCATATTGATGTTAATTCAACTTTACCATTACTGCCTAAAGCAACCTTTAATTCCATTCTTGTTTTTTAATTAAAATGGGTGGGTTACTCTGGACTGGATTTGCCTTGTTTTCTCCCGCTGAGCAATACTTCACACTGTTGGTGGCCACTGAAACTTAAGTAGGGCCAGATTTAGTGAGTTGTCGCACAGCTCCGCAGGGCCAGATTTTGTTACTCCTTCCTGTACATGATAGCACTCTATGCTTATTTTAAGCTAATGGCGTTGTAGGATTGGAAAGATAAATTTCCAATTCTTCCTGTTCAGAAGTTTAAAACCTTCAGATGACCATCAGGATCTATGTTTTGTACCTCAGCCACCTTCTATACATGAAACACACAATGTATCAGTTGTGTAAATGAGTTTTTTGGGACTAAGTTGCATACTCTTCCAAGATTCACCTTTTAGAATTAATGTGATCTGAATAAAAGATATGTCCTGGGTGTCAGCAGTGTCTGTGGACCAATGTGTTGCCAAATTATCATAGAACAAGTCTGGTGCTGCTTTCTATGTCTCTCTTCTAACTGCTAGTTGAAAACTTTGAATGATAAAGTTAAAAATGCCTGTCAAAAAAAAAAAAAAGAAGAAAAAAAAAAGTCAAGTTCACTATTACCCCCTAATTATTTCTTGAGTACTCTTTGGCCTCATTTTCCTTTGTATTACACTCAATCTTCAGAGTGATTTGTTTTGGGGGGTTGTTTTGAGTGTGGGCTGGTGGTGGTGGTAGGTTTTGGAGGTGGAGGTGGTATTTTGTTGTCTCTGCTTTGTTTCACCAGTGAAACTGAAGTTAGAGGACCTGTGCTTTCATCTTTGCTGTAGGTGACCAATGTCTTTGGGGCAATGTATAGCCAGCACAAGAAAGCTTCCAGAATAATAGCACCAGGTCAGTTGCTGCCAACCTGAATAACATCAAGGGCATGCACTTGCTTTCCTCTCTTGTCCTACTGCACTATTGAACAAACCATGGAAAAAAGTATCAGGAATTTTATTTAGCTCAGCGTGCTAGGAGTTCTTCATGCGAGTATGCAAAGAAGTGGAAATGTGTGTGATGTCTCTTCCTCTCTAGCTCAAATAACATTTTTTTTATCTTTAAAGACAAAAGAGGTGGAAATATACACTCAGCACCCAATGATAAAGGAGTAAAGTTTGAAAGACTAATTGTGAAATGTGAATCTGTATAAGCTTTGATGAGCATGCTTTGACTTGCAATTGCAGTTTCAGTAGGCTTGATAAAAACGACAGAGAATTCAGTTGGAAACAGACCTGTTGAATCTCCTGGGCTTTGTATCTCATCCAGAAAGTGTATCTCAAAACAATTATAAGAGTAGTGATTTATAGCACAAAGTCACCTTGAATCCTGAGCTGTTACAAGTGCTTTCAACTTACATTATTTTCCAGCTGTGTCACTCTCCCTAACTATCTGTGTCACAAAGCATTATGCCAAAGACATCAGCTGTAATTCGTTTTCTTAAATATCTGACTTTAAAATCTGTGTCAGGCAATTTGTATCATCTGTCAAACAACTGTCAGAAAGGGCCAAGAGGGAAACACCTGAGAAAAGCAAAGTACTGAAAGATCTGTGTGTGTGCAAGTGCTGTGTCCTGTAGGAACAGCTACCTGAGGAGGTCCTGGAAACCCCAGTAACGCTGGCAAGACTTTCTGTATCAGTGCGGGTTGGAAATGCAACCTTGGATCAGATTGTGAGGCTGCTGATGGGTGTCTGGTGGCCTCGGACAGCTGACTGCTTCTTGCAAGAGCTTTATGGCTGGCCTTAAAATGACTTGTAACACTTTCCATCAGGAGCTGGGGTCTTACCCTGACATCTTGGATAAACTGAAATTATACTTTACCTGTTAGAAATTCTCCTAGGATTTCATTTAGTTATTCTTTGTGGACCAGTGCTCTGACTTTCTAAATAGAAGATTTAAACTGTCTTTCTTTTAGTTGTATGTAGTTCTTTACTAAGTTGTAGAATGAGATATGGTTTTTTCCCAACCAGGTTACACTTATTTTTTTCAGTCTACAGGAGTTTTCTATAGACTATAATGATTATTTTTCTTTGCCTCCCGCCCTGAATTTTTATGTGTATTTTCTTCATGCTTCAACAGTCAGCATGTTTCATTCAAGTATCGTGTGTGTTTCCCTGATACCAGTGTTCTGTCCCTAGACATAAATCTGATTGTATGATAAAATCTGTAATGGCACAGAGAAATAGAGCCTCTCCAGGATTATGGTTTCAGTTTGGAAACTACAGGAGTTTAAATCTTTGTGTAAAATATTTAGTTATCTTTTGTTTAAAAGATAGTCTGTGCTTTTACTGTAATGATTTTCTGGAATGTGTAATTGTGCCTCATAATAAAGTCAGTCCTGATCAGTGCTGTTAATAGTGGCTAAAATGAGTGCAGCCATATTCAGTAGTGTAGGAAATAATCTTTCAAGTATTTGTTTTAAAAATGATGGGCTAGTGTCATGGCGTGAAAAGCTATGGAGGCATTAATTGTCTCTTCTGTTACTTTGCTAAACTAATCCATATAAAAAGAGCAGATTAAATTGTCTGACCCTCATATATTTAATGATTGCTGCTATTTGACTAAGAAACATTTCTCAGGAAGCTGCTTGTCACAGGCTATCAATATTCTTTTCATCCCATGTTAGTTATTGGTGCACTTTGTTACTCTCCAAGATGGCCTGTCTCAAGTGGTTCTTCAGCTTGCACAGCAAGAAAATGAGATGCTAAATGGCTGCAAAAACAATTTGATTATAGTGTTTAATTCATGCCCTATGGATTTCCAAGATCACTAATCCTTTCTCTTTTTTTGGTTGTTATTATTATTATTACCCTTCTAAATGATCTTCCTGCTGCCAGAATTATTTTATTCCTTTTTGTCAAGTTGCATTTTCACCTCAGCTTTCTGCAGAAAGTGCTGGACTTCTTATGTAATTTTGCTCTAATATTATATTATGCTCTTATATCCCTGTTAGGATATAAGTACATTGTAATGTGACTGTTGTTCACAGTTAATATTATGATTTTTATTGTACATCTGAAAATACACAGAAAGGATGAGAAGTTAGGATAATTCAGGCTTTTCTTCTACCGTTTATATCAGCTAGAAATATGGGTTTCTTGTAATACCTGGATGTTGAGAACAAGACGATGACTTTGTCAAGGTGTCTTTCATGTGGTGGTTGTTGGCTCTCTTAGGCCACGTTTAACTTTTCAGCAATCCGGATTCCTACTATATTACTCTGATTTACTTATTTTGAGTGCAAACAACAGCTCTGATTTGGTTTAAGCTCTTGAGAGTGAGGAGGGTTGCAGGAGAGATCCCACTCCTGTGGAGGCTTTGCTGCAGTCTGATGCTGCTGTCAGTGCATTCAGCATCCTGCCCACAGAGCCTGGTCATTTCAGAACCATTTAAAAACTATTTCTTAAAAATGTTTTGTCAAAGAAATAAATCAGATGGAGTTATTTGCTGTAACAATCAACAGTGCTGTGTAAAGATGCCATAGCTGAGTGTTGTGAAATACTGTCAGCTTTGCAGAGTGGTAGAAGCCCAGACCATTGACCAAGACTTGTTGATAACAGTGAAGTGACTGCATAGAGCTTTGAAAATGAGAATTTTGCCCTCTTTTTCTGGGAGTAAATTAGGTCAGAATGTTCCCAGAATTTACATTTCAATTAAAAATCACAATAATAACACATTGTGCTTATAGTGAATGACTCCTTCTCAGGGAAAGGTGATATCTCCTGTTACTTTGTTAAAGAAAAGAGCCTTCATTCCATCGGTGGTAAAAACTCTTCTTCCTTGTTTGTCCTCTTCAGTTAATTTAAACCTGTGTAAGAGTAATACACTGTAATCAAACCTCAGGCTTTCACTGTCTGGGTTAGATATGTTTGAGTTTGTATATTTTGGTCTCCAGAGGTCTTTTGAAATATAAAGAAAACAAAACTTTTCTTTGTTTTCTTTAAGAGTTACCCACACCTGAAAAATCGATCCTCTTTCCTTAAAAGGAATTGTTCTTTTGGTGTGGGGAAAAAGTGCTCTAAAATGCACTATACAGAGCAGCTCATGTTGACAGTCTCCTTTTTTGTACCAAGGTTTGCAAATTCTTAATTATAAAGCCATTATTTCTGGAACACCAAAGCCTCTTTTTTGCTTCAATTGCAAAAGAAGAATAATGTTGATTACATTAATATGATTACAATTGTTTGATTTTTCTTCTTGTTCACTTTATTTGCAGAATAACCACAGTCATCATATATTGTTGTTTGTTTCTGAGTACAAGTGTAATAAATGTTTTAAAAATTTTTCAAAATATTCACGGAATATAGGGATTCAAATAGTAGCTATCCACCACTGTAGGGAGTCTGTGAGACTGAAGAGTAATTTATAGAAATGTAATTTGATTAAGTTGCTTGTTGTCTACTAGAATTGTGGTGAATTGCAATCAAAGCTTTATTTCTGAACAAAAGAGATGCCATTGGAATTGTGTGTGTGCACGTGTAAAAGCCGTCCTGGAGATTTCAGGTAGACACATCAGAGCTAAGCCAAAATAGTCTGTTTCAATAATTTTAAAGAATGCTGATAATTTTGTGGCTTCATCTTGAGCAAACAAAATAGGCATTAATCATCTGACCTCTGAAACTTGTCTCAGCCTAAAAACTCTCAAGCTGTATATCTGATTTTTTTATTTTCCCCCCTGTGACAAATAAAATCAACATTATGGTAAACTTTCAGAACTCATCTGGAAAATGGTACCTTTTTGAAAAAACAGTGCCTTTTCCCCTACACCTAAGTAGTATTCCATAGAAGAAGAAGAAGAGCTTCACAGTGTGTATGTCCTTCCACATGTTAACCCCTGGCACAGCTTTTGTGGCAATCAGCTGGTAAACTGAGTCCCTGTTGCTCCAAGATCATCTTGACTGGATGTCATTGCTCTGTTTGAAAGGCAGCAGTACCCAGGAGTGCAGCTTTTTGGGATGGCATAATGGTGAGCTCATGGCTTCACGTACAACACGCCTTTGATCCATGTCTGTGGTACCCTGCTTCCAGTGGGTAGACCTGACTCATGGTCTTCCTGTTCTTCTGAAGGAATCTGGATTATTGTTGAATCATTTTGGCTATTTTTTTGCAAATAAAATTAAACATTTGTGGGATGTGCATTTTCAATACTCACAGATACTTGCTAAGTGGAAGATGAAAGAATAATGCATCCTTGACTATCTCTCTTTGATTATTCTTGGCATTTTTCAGGCATGCTTTCTGTTCTCCCTAATATTAAAAATGTTCCCTCCATCACTGCTATTTTTGCCTACAGTGTATTTTATCTTTTTCTTATTGGTATTGCAAAAATTTAGCAAGTAAATGCATGTATAAAGTGATAAAAATACAGAGTTTTGATGTGAGGTATTCTACTACCCAACCTCTAATCTTCTAAATTCAGCACTGTTCCATGACTCCACGAGGTCAATTTACAATCTTCCTTTCTTTTAATAATTTTTACTACATTCTCTGAGTCTTCTTTGTCTGAAGAGTTACCTTGTGTTCATCTTTCTGAATCTAAATAGCAGTTCTCTCTTTGCACAAGTGCAAGACTCTTTTGATAGTTTATTGTTACGTGCTTCTCTCTTCCTGCAGGAACTGCCTCGCAGTAGGTGTAAAACCTCAATGCACATTTCTCTGAATGTCTTCTGTCCCTCCTGAAGACCTTCATTTTGGTTATCCTCAGTCTTTGAACTCCTGGCATGTCAAATTTTGGACATTATGAAACACATCAGGAGGATCTGTTAAAGTGAATGAATGTTCCAGTGGGCAATGCACACGTGAGAAAATCCTTGAGCTCCGTGGAGGAACACTGCTCAGAGTATCTGCCTGGAATACTAAGCTCTTAGTTCACACAGGTGAGCAGTTGTAAAAAGCAGCAATTTAACAAAAAAGTAACTTGAGTTGGCACACAAAATGGTGTGGAAGCAGCTCAGGCCCTGTGCGGATTGCCCGATGTTATCTCATTAGTACTCGTGAGATGGAGGCTGGGTGCACACAGAATGCAAGGGATGGGCTGAACAGTGCCTGATGCAATTAAAGTAGGTTTTCCTGGCCTCCTCCTGTACACTTAACTCTTCCCGTGGATTTTCACTGCAGAACTCACTGCACACACCTGTGTGTCACCTGCAGCTGTGGTGATTCCAAAGGGACACCAAACCCTGGAGGGTCTCACATCTGCCCTACGTGCAGGTGAGACATAGATGGTTCTCTTGCACTGCCAGTGTAGGAACAAGCTCTTGGCAGGGCAGCATGTTTGATTAACATGCCATCAGTCATGTCTGGCTGATATCCTCCTTGGACCTTCAAGCCAGGAAGAGCTGCTAAGACTGTGGTATTTTGAGAGAGAGGTTGTGGTTTCAGTTGAATAGTAACTTTTAAGAGATGTAATTATTCACTTGTCAAGAAACAACAAAATGCCTGCATTTGTAAGCAAAGAAACATACATGAAGTGTAAATGTTTGATCTATAGATGGTCACATAGGTAATATGCTTCATATTTTTGCATTATCAACTTAGTGATCAAAATATAAGTCTATTAGTATATGTATAACATATTTTTAAATACTTGAATTCTGATTTTTTCTATTCTTGTGCTATGTAATGAGGATTATTTGTAATTCTATATATCTCAAAGATAATTGACTTTAAAAAGCAAAAAGTTGGTAGAGCCAGCTGTGTGAGTACTTTCTGAAACAGACACAATATCTGCTATCTGTCCTTATTAGATTAAATCATCCCAGACTGTGAGGTAACAGTCTGGGAGTTAAAGAATTTTAATTTTAGTGTTTACTGATCAGGTAATAAATAATGCTGACCCATGTTTATTACCTAGTCCTAACTTGTAGGCACACAGTTTGTGGTGATTGGGATGGGGCTGGGTGAGC